>NC_055975.1:7016785-7021785 GCF_018492685.1 Alosa sapidissima
GTGAAGGCCAGACCAAAGAAGTGGAAATAATCAAAAAAATGATGGGCTGGATCAAATGAGCGAGAGAGAGAGAGGGAGAGAAAGAAAGAGAGAGAGACCAAAAGACAGAGACACAAAAAAAGGAAACAAAAAGAAAGAAAAGAAAAGGAGAGAGAGAGAAAAGAAAAGAAAAACTTGCTGAACCTCATTACATCTAAAGGAGCGCTGGTGATTTACATCCACCCCCACTCCTTTCTTAGGAGCCAGAGAAGGAGCGCTGCAGGGCAAACTGTCCCAAACGCTAATGGCTTCTGACTGCTCCCTGGCAACTCTGGCATTTTAACCTGTGTGGATGTGCACTCTGCAAAAAAAAAAAAAAAAAAAAACGAGGGGACGAGAGAGAAAGAAGGGAAGAGAGAGAGAGAGAGAGAGAGGGGAAAAGGGAGAAGGAGGGAGGGAGGAAGGGAAGGAGAGAGGGGAAGAGTCCCATCATCTGCCCGTGTGACACAGATGGGGGATGGCTATTAGGAGGCAGGCGAAAGGCCTCGGGGAGGAGAGGTGCTGGAGTGTAGCCCCAGGCACTTTTGGAAAAGCAGTGCCCTTGGAGGACGAAAAAAGACAGAGGGGAGAGAGAGAGAGAGTGGGAGAGACCCCATCCCTCCCTTCCCCCTTTCCTCTCTCTCCCTCTCTGTCTCCTTCTCTCACTCCCTCCATCCTTCTGTCTCTTGATTTAAAGTGCTCACAATGAAAGTATGCACGCGTTCTGTATGCATGGATGGGGACGAGAAGCCACCAGATTGCAGAGTGTAGGCGTGCTTGTGTGTGTGTGTGTGTGTGTGTGTGTGTGTGTGTGTGTGTGTGTGTGTGTGTGTGTGTGTGTGTGTGTGGGGGAGTAGGTTCTTATGTTAGGTCTGCAATAATAAGAAAACATAAATAATAAGAAAAACAAAAAAAAGTCAAACAAAAAAATGGCTCCCCTCTTGCCAGTGGAGCTTTATTAAATATGCATTTGGAATATTTCCCAGTGCTGTAATGATTCTCCATGCTAGCACTCATTAAAAAGCCAGGCATGTCAGTAAATATCACATGCAGGAGCGATGTGCGTGGATAAGTCATATGTGTGTGTGTGTGTGTGTGTGTGTGTGTGTGTGTGTGTGTGTGTGTAGAGGGTTATATGTAGTATGCTGAGCCTCCACACACACACACACACACACACACACACACACACACACACACATACCGCCCCACTATGCTGATGAGGGGTACACAGTGTCCTACAGACTCCGCCGAAGGCCGCATGATGCAAATGACCTCAGGATACGAGTGTGTACGCTCCATGACTGGCGGGCATGGAGCACTCCGGGGGCAGTGTTGAGGGACGATGCTAACGGCGCTAACACAGTGCGTCCTCAAACGAAATCGCTCGCGGAGCCACGCAACAGGGCCAGGAGCGAGAGGCATTCCCACAACCCTGAACACTCTTTTGTCTGTGGTGGCGGATGAGGAGGGTGGAGGGGGATTGATGGGGATTCTCATCTGGCTAACATTACCATGCAAAAACGTCAATGCGTTTTGCAATCAAAACATGGTCAGATGCAAAAAAAAAAAGATCTGAGAAAGAGACAGACACATACGGATACGCTAAACACACCCACTCACGCACATACCCACTCACACACACACACACACACACACACACACACACAGACACACATACACACATACACACAGACACACACACACAGACACACACACACACACACACACACACAGACACACACACACACAGACACACACACACACACACAGACACACATACACACAGACACACACACACACAGACACACACACACACACACACACACACACACACACAGCATACAGACAAAAAGTAAAGAGCTGAACACAACAGCGACTTCTTCACCCTGTTTGAGGATGTTTTTTTTCTTGCGCACACCCTCCTAGGAGGCCACACTTTTGTGCGTTGGGGAGTGACTTAGCAGCGGATTTGCGCTTTAGCGAGCCCGGGCGTTTGTTTCAGGGTAATGGAGCATGAATGTGCCGGCAGGGCCTTGCAGAGGCTGCGCTTAAAGTGACTAATTACAACAACCCCCAACCCCCCCCCCCCCCCCCCACACACACACACACACACCAACACACACGCACACACATACACAGATTCTTCTCGCATACACCCCTCACACAGATATACACGAGCCCTCCCTTCTGGGGAAAGCTATTGAAGCATGTTCACCCCTCTTCTCTTAGACACAGAAGGGTGGCATGGGGAAAGTCAGCGTGGAGGTTGAAAATTACGGGGGAGAGAGTGAGTGGGGGGTAGAATGAGAGAGAGAGTGAGAGAGACAGAGAGAAAGGGGGGAGAGAGAGAAAGGGAGAGGTGTTTGTAAGACGGGAGGTGAGCCCAGCACTGAGCAGTGACCCGGGGCTGCATCCACACACCCTCTTGGAGAGAACAAACAAGACCCACACACTCCAGCAGTCCATTCACTGCACGCTCGGACGGCACACACACACACACACACACACACACACACACACACGCACACACGCACTCTCTCTCTCTCTCTCTCTCTCTCTCTCTCTCTCTCTCTCTCTCTCTCGCTCACACACACCAACCCCCTCTAGAAGAATTCGCTCAGAGAGACAGAGAGAGTAAAAAGGGGGAGAACAGAGGGGGATTTTAAGCCTCTCTTTTCCCTCCCTTTTCTCCTGAACTTTTCAGCCGGCAGAAGCAGCGTTTATCAGCATTCAGCTCCCTAAATGGCCGCCAGTGCAATGGAAGCTGCGGTGGTGTTGGGGGGGTCTTTTCTTTTGTCCAACACTCCCCCCCTCACACACTCCCTTTACACCCCTATTATACACACACAAGGTTCACGCCTGAACTCTATACTACTGCCACCACATGTTCCTGATACACACGGCACCTCTATTCACACTTCAGGACAACCCTGACTCTCACACACACACACACACTCACACTCATGCACACACACACACACACACACACACACACACACACACACACACACACACACACACACACACATTATGAGTAAGCGCAAATGTATAAACCAAATACAAAACGCTGGCCCTATTCCCTTAAGTATCCGACCCCTCGAATACACACTCAAAACTCAAGATGGGAGATTGCGACACGAATCTTACAGAGGCGGAAAAAAAGTGAGTGCGGTTCACTCAAGCAGCGTGGCTGGGCTCTTTTTATGGTGATTATTTCCTGAGTACTGCTTAAAACAGTGGTGGCAGCCAGCACACCGGACCGTAAAAACAACAGCTTGGTAAACACCGAGCCCCACACACACCGCTCGCTCGCTGACAAATTGGGGCGCGCGGCGTCGGGAGTCGTTAGCGGCTCAGCGGAAACCTGCCGCTGCAATTACGCTCCTTGCCCCCCCCCCGTGCGCGTGCCAACATCAGGTGTTTTGCCGCCTTCTTGCCACCCTGAGTTGGAAAAGGCACAAGGGGACGGATCCATCCACCCGGGGCTCCTCCTTCCTCTACCCCCTCTGCTCCCAGCGTGGAGTCAGATGCAGCCATCCAGCTGCTGCTCTGGGCTGCAAGCGCGTTACTATATGACTGAGTGCTTCCCAGTGTGTGCAGGGCTGTTGTTTTTTTGTTTTGTTCTCCCCCCCCCCCCACTCCTCTTTGTCCTGACTAATATGCAGTTGTGTAGCTGCCTCCCCGCACGGCAGCGCGCAGGCCCGGGTGCGCTCTCTTAAATGAAGTGGAATAAAGAGGGCTCTAATTAGATGCTTTCGGTGTGGCGCTCTGGGAGCCCTGCGTGTGGGAGGACGAGTCCAGCTCGCGCTGCAACACCCCTGGCCCTTAGAGTAACCCTCAGGCCTACCCCTCCTCTCCTCTCCTCTGCTCTCTACTCCTCCTCTCCACTCCTCCTCCTCCCCCCTCCCCAATCCCTCCATCTCTGCCATCAGGCGCATATCTCTCTGTCATCCGAGGAATGCTGGAGATAACTATCGTCTCTCAGCCGATGCGCGGCCTCACCAAAGAGGCACAGGTCTCCACTGCTGACCCCCACACCCCCGCCCCCAGGCCAACGGCACACTGCCCTTCAGCAGGCAGAGGAGTGAGGGGGCGAGGGCAGGGTGGAGGGGGGGGGGGGGGGGGGGGGTTGCTGCTCTGGCCTACGGGGATGTGGGGGAGGGGGCAGGAGAGAGGGCCAGGGCCTTGTTATTAGACCTGCTCGGGCTTTACCTTTTCACCCTGACATGAGAAGTCAGGAAAGGAACTGCTTGCCCCCTTTCCCTCTCTTAAAAAAAATCAACAGAAGTCAAGAATGCCGGTGAAGAGAGACAAGAAGTAGATAGAAAGATAGAAAGAGAGAGCGCAAGAGAGGGAAGCGGAGAAAGTGAGAGAGAGAGAGGGGAAAAAAAAAGAAAAACCAAATAACCACTGGATTGTCCACTGGAGCCTGAGGTTCAAAGTGATAATCATCTGCCAATAACCCAAAATGTTTAGATGAGGCCTGGCTATGTATATTATCAAAGGCTCAGGGCTGGCTCATTACAAGTGTAATTAACCTGCTACCTGTAACAACAATTATCTAATTACACCATAAAGAGGGCCTTTGAGAGCCACAATGGTTGCTCCTGGCCACTGATTGCCCCCCCCCCCCACACACACACACACACACACCACGCTCAACCCCTTCGCCTCACTCTGCTCATTAGTTCGTTAATCAGTTGGTGCTGCTGATGATTTTATAAGTTAGAGGGAAAAGCTCTCATTTGTGCCGCCACTGTTTAGGGGCCACTTCATTACAGCTGCTGAAAGCTATGTGTGTGTGTGTGTGTGTGTGTGTGTGGACGGTGCGCTGGGCTCCTGATGAGAGGTCTTTAGGGCTCCAGACTCTGGGCTTGACTGCCACCTGTCCCGTCCTGTTTGTTTTGGGGTTTTTTAGTTGCCATGGAAGGTACAATGAAACATTCTTTCGATGCTTTCCCTGGATAATGTGTCTGATAATG
>NC_055975.1:7691785-7721785 GCF_018492685.1 Alosa sapidissima
CCAACTGCTTTGATATGCCTGGCTGGTTGGAGAGGGGGCTCGGGAGGAGAGAGAGAGAGAGAGAAAGAGAGAAAGCGCTGCCCCGCTGGGGGAGACAGGTGTCTGGTTTCTATTCCCACAGCAAATATGTACAACTAGATGCAGATTGCATGTGGCGATCGCAGTCGGGGCAAAATGATAGTGGTTTTGGGAAACGCCAGAGTAAGCTTTAGAGATATATTTAAAGAAAAATGGATACAACAGAGAGGAATGATTGCCGTAATGATAGAGAGCAACCCAGACATTTCTCATAACTGGAAACTTGGACACAGTCCTGATTTTTGTGAAACGAAAAAGCTGTGCCGAGCCCTGTGTGGTGTCCTCGCCAATTTGTGAAAATATTTTACTCGGAATTGCTCCTCGGGTTGCTTGAGACGCTTAAGAATATAGAGTTCGCTATGAAGCTCTGGGCAAATGGATGACAGCGCTGGGTGTGACATGGTTTTAAATGCGGTGTATTGCAGACTTCATAGTACCCAGCATCATAAGCAATGTTAGCTTTAGAGAAATCAAACTGTCCATGGCAGGAGACAGTATTAAAATGTGAAAAATATTAATATGGCTTTTAAGCCCAAAGTGATTTTAGACCTTGCATGTTAAATGGTGTTTTGGCTTTCCCAGAGAGGTAGTGAGGTTAACTCGAGGGTAGGGTAATATGATTAAAGGGGAGAGCCTTTGGACGTACATCACATGCCATAGTCATGAAAATGTAAAGAACTGATGAGGTCTAAAAGCTTTAATTCATTTTTATTGTGCACCATATAAAATGGTTATTTGACCTATCGTTCATGGCAAATGAACTGTCGGAGTGAAATATCTTAAAGTCCCAGCTTGGGGTGGGGAGTTTTAAGCCACCTCTTATGGTACATGCACGAGAATGTATAAAACATTCATGCATTAAAATTTACACAAATAAGACATTTCCTTAGAAGCCCTAACGTCACCTCACAAGCAGCAACAAAACTCAATGGCAAGCACACTATCTATTTGTCATGTAAAATGGTGTACTTTTACTGTGGAATTATAATGTAGAGAGCTATTATGTGCTAGACTGGAGTGGAGCACTAATGTAGGTGACATTTTCTGAACCTGATTCATCAGACATGATGATGCCTGGGTCTTAGGAGGCTTTCTTTCATAGAAATAACTCGTGTTTCTGCCACTTTCAGGCCACTTTCATTGATGCTAATAGTCACTGCAAGGTTGGGCTTATTGTTCTCTGCAGAAATGGTCATCAGAATGGAGGAACTCAAACATGATAATTGACTGGCGTTTAGTCAGCTAGTGTTGAAAACGAGGATAGTGCTGCAGGGAGGACAATCACCGCCACCAACAAAAGGGAGAAAAGTACTTGTAGTAGTGTAGTAGTGTAGTAGTTTCATGGTTTTGTTGTCCCAGTATAATGCAGTGTTTGATGGAAACAGTTGGCAGTTAGAAATTACTACTTTCTTCAACAGATATTAAGACCCAATGAGATTGTAACTAATCCAGGAATTGTGTCCTTGAGTACTTGAGAAGAGAAATTACTTTTTCGCAACAGATGTCATTGAAACAATGTGCTCAACAATGCACTCAGGTGTAATGGCTGTGTTTGCCATCTGAGGTGTCTGTGATGTTGTCCGGCAGTAGACACTACATAACATGAGACCACCACTGAGATGAAATCAATGGGCACTGCAGTCACTTGATGAATCCGGATCACTGATTGATTTCCGAGCATCTGAATTTAATCCTGTCTCTCCATTAACTCGGTGAGGAAGTGTGGCTCTGCTGAGCGATTGAAGGAAGAATTCAAAATCGAAATGCCTTTCAGTGCCTCTCCACTGTACTATATCACAAGTGGAAGCGGAGCCGCTTATCAGCCCACATGGCTTGACTCATGCTGGACCCCCACCGCAAGCGAATGAGAAAAATCTGTATGGACGTGCTAAGGCAGTCCAACGACCTTAACTGCCTGTGTGTGTGTGCCATCGGTGATGCACCGCGGTTACAGCTGCAGCAGGTCCTTATCTCATAGATTCCACGCACTGTCCGTGGATGTATGGGTCAGCAAGGATTTAATTGGACGCTTAAAATATTCACAGGGCCATTGCATAGATAAATGAAGTTATAAGCACAGAGTAAAATTTACAATAGGTCAGGTGTCACAGTGTGCTTGGGAATAATTTACTGCCTGATCTTAAAGTGTAATGCTAATTAATATGTGGAGCGCATTAAAGAAACATAATGGCATTTGCCAGTTATGCCTCAACGACGTTATTTTGAATGTGACTGATCAGACCTAAGTGTCAAGATATGGCACTGCAAAATGAGTTGTGTTCTTTTATTTGAGATACAATTATCTTTAATGGATGGCGCTCATTTAAAAGGGTCCACAGATCCTCATCCTTTTATTTTTTATTTTTTCTCTGTTGGGCCTCCATTTTCTGATCCAGGGAACATGACAACATAGACTAATATCTCCCCACCCATATCCATCCACCAGCGTCTCTTATCAAGCCTGGCATCCCTGGCCTCTCCCATTTCCATCCTTCTTTTTAATGGATTATTTGACGATAATTAACCCTGAATCCTACTGAGACAGGCCATTGGCAGATTGATAGCCCGGTCTGCATGGAACACCTGTTCGGCTGGAAGTCTCTCGCAGTAACGTTTTTTATCCCTGGCTAGATATGACCGCAACAAGCCGACGACATTAATGTCAAAGACAAACACGTGTGCCCATCGGAACAGCGCTGGGGCATTAGCGGCGTGTGGGCATTAGCAGAGTGTGGCGCGGAGCAGGCATCTTAGGCATCTTGTTTCTAAATGGGTCGAAGGAGGGATGCAGGACAACAGAGGCACGCGCCGACTCCACTTCTCTCTCTCTCTCTCTCTCTCAGAGTGTAAGGAGATGGGGGTGGTAGTGCAGGGAGGTGAGGGGGGTTGCAGGGGCAGAGAGAAAGGGGGAAGGGGCCGCCACATTTTCACACTTCCGCAGGGTGCCTCATGGATGGTGATGGGAAATACATCATTCGATCATGTGACCACACTAGCTGGAGGTAGACGGGCTGGCTGCTGGTGATAGAGCCACCTCTTTGTTGATATATTTTTCATTCTATATGCATGCTCTTAGAAGTTTTACCCATACAATATACCAATCATTACTTATGTATTTGTTTTGCATTGCCATAAGCACAATTAGCATAGTAATAGAGAAGAGATGCAAGTTGCTCTTCTCTAGAGAATGAATATTGTTCAGTGGATATTTCGAATGCTGCTTTGTTTCATTTGAAAAGAGATTACAGAGAAAGTAAAAGCAATATTCTAAGTATAGTTTAGGCAAGTTACCCTATTTTTCGGTTCAGCAGTTTAGCTCTTGTGCTAATCATGCGTGGAACAATTTTTATATCTGTGCAAGTATATGACCACTCTGTGTTTAAAGGACTTCTTGCTTTTGAAAAGCTCTGAATTCTGAAGCATTCTTTATTTGTGTTTAAAATGCCTTTGCAAGTTTATGATCTTGGAGTGATATTTGCATGGAGCCAGTTGGATGAATGCATAGCAGGTATACAGTCATTTGGCTTTAATTTTTTGTGAACCACAAGTGTTCGTGTTTGGCTATAGGAGCCTGTCGGATATCTGTGTTGAGCTGTGCTCTGTGTTGATGTGTTTACACTCCTGAAATGACTTCAGTGTACATGACGTTACACTTAAAATGATTCCACAGCTAGCGCACTTAACCCAAACGTACTCTTTCACCACCAATCACTGAGTTGCATGGGTACGGGGATAAACACGACAGTCTTCTGTGGCATATCCCACTCTGCACCACACCCCAGCATTTGAGAAACTCGGCATTGCAAATTAGCTCTCCGCATCCTGTGCCAGTGTTTATTGGACGGCTTGCATAGCGTGGTTGATTAGTCCGGTGGAAATACGAGCATCATGGCCGCACTGGATGGCATTTTCAGCTCGCCTCGCACACACATGTGCTTTCCATTCCTCTGAGCAGCTGTTGTATGTGTGTTTTTCTCTCTTTTTTTCCCTCCCCCCTTTCCTCTCTCTTTACATAAGAGACTGTACATTCTCTCGCTTCTCAAGTAGGTGCCTGGTTTAGGGGCTGGGGCAGAGCAAGGGGATTCTGTCATGTCTCCAGCAGTGGGGGTTTTGGGGGAAAAATAATTGAATGCAGCAAAGTGTTTAATTTTTCATAAACAGAGGAACCACCAAATGCACACAACTAACAATGTAGCCCAAAGCAGATGTAGCGTGTTGTTAATTTATGGAGGTCTGAGAGCGGAATGGGCAGATGGAGCTGGAGGAGATGGAGGCCCCGTTATGGGACTCCTCCTTTCTCACTGAACCTGGCACCGGAACACACACACACACACACACACACACACACACACACACACATGGATGCACACACGGACGTGTGCGCACACACACACACTCACACACACACACACACACACACACACACACACACACACACACACACACACACACACACACACACACACACCTTTCCTCACCCACTCCCCACCCACCCCACCCACCCACTCACCGCAACATCCCCCCTCCACACAAACACACATACACACACACACACACACACGCATCCCCCCCCCCCCCCACACACACACACACCTTACTACACACACACACACACACACACACACACACACCTGACTACACACACACACACACACACACACACACACATACACACACCCCACACACACACACCTAACTACACAGACACACACACACACACACACAGACCTGCACAGAAAGTGTAAGACCCAGTAGGCTTTGAGAACCTGTTTTTGGTAGGCCTAATAATGAAGAGCCTTCGCACAGTTTTGCATGGGAGAGGCCACTGAGATGAGACGAGCTCCATTCTGGCAAGCCATATGCATGCATGAATATGCATGGAAAGCTGTCACACACAGGCAACTTCAGCACATATAGAGTGTAGAATGCCATAGGTCAGTAATTTGAAGGGTGGAAATAGCTTCCCTCTAAGCCAGCTGGGACATATAGGCTCCATATAATTGTGTGGGAGTTTCATGAATAGGACATAGAGTTTGTTTAAACTTCTCTGTAAGTCCCCATCTCATACTAAGAAGGTCAGCAATAATACATATTCATAATAATCATATTTGACTGACACATAATAATTCACATTTTTTGAAAGATATGTAGAGTGTATATTTGTATAAGTGTTTGCTGAAGATTGAATTAGCTGAGTCTCAGTGGGCCAGGCATTTCAGCGGTTGATCCCATTATAGAATGGCTTGCTCCCACTTTTACTTGGTGAAGAACCTGCCATGGCCCTGCCATGGAGTCTCTTCAGAAACATGCACTCACTTAATGCAGTTCTGAGAACTAGATGGATGTTGTTTCCTGGAAGTGTATTTATTATGAACTTGTGCTTGGCGCTTTCTCAAATTGTCTTGTCAAATGCTTAATGTTTCACCAGTCAGAAGCTGCTTCCTTGCAGTCTAGTGCGCGGTGGCGTCGGCAGCAGATCTCCCCCCAGCTTGTTAACTATTTATCTCCGGTGACATTAGCCTAGCATTCGGCTCAACGAAAACACATGTGTCCCCAGGCATGCCTGCAACAGCCTCCCTCGCAGTCTTTTTCTGGTGTAAATTTCGCACTTAAATTTTCATGATCTGCTCACGACAGGACGCCACTTCCATCATGAAAGAGTTCTCAAACCTAATGACCGTAACTACTCTGGCAGGGCCATCAAAAACCTATTTGTTTCAGGGAAGGGGTGGAGGTGGTGGTGGTGGTGGAGGAGTACTTTCTGTTTTGCAGTGCTCTGGTAATAATGCTGTATGAGGTTTAAGGGCAATCAAATGTGGAATCATCATCCCCCCGCCTCCTCCCTCACCAGCTCTCATCCACTCACTCTCTCTTCCCCGTGAACATTATATTAAACACTTAATTATTCATCGGTAATGCCTGCCATGGTGAAATATCATCCGTTGCCAATCTGAAAGCATCAAATGGCCCTTTCCCTCCCTCCTGGAGGTTAATAGTGGAACCCACACTCTCATTTGTGCTTTTAAATGTGAAATACCTCATACGTCAAAGTTACAAGCCCAAGTGTGGCGACTGGCGAGCATCTCAGAGGAGACGCTGGGCCACGGTGTCAGACCTTTGGAGGACCTGCTGAGTTCAGCAAATGACCTCATCGTGTTGGCAACAATGGCCGTGTCCATCTATCTCAGGACGTGAAAGCATCCCTGGACACGTTTGTGTGTTTACGTCAAGATGAGCACGGATGATGGGCACTCGCTGGCAAACAGCGCCGAGCGTCCATCGGCAAGCTGCGGACCATGAACGCCTTGAGCAAATTATGTGAGTGACATTAGTCATTCGTCGCCACATTGGCAATTTTCAGTATTAAACAGATTAGTGGAGATAGCGATGACAAGGAGTGCCCAGGTCTGATGGGAAGATGTATTAGGGCTCGTTGCGCTAATGTGCGTCGGCATGCAATATTTCCTAAGCAAATATGCAATGTTAACAAAAATGATAGTTTTGTGCACTTAGCAAATTGCATGTTGATTACATCTCACTGATATTGCTGAAATGAAATTCACTTTATCACTGGTTAACAGGGTATTACACATAATATGAAACCCTGCCGGAATATAAAAAAATGAATGCATTTAAGCCTGCGCCAACAAAGAAAAAAAAAGCGCTGACACTTGTGTAAACATTTCACCAGCGTCGCAGCTTTTCCATGACAAATAAAATGAGTACTGAAAACAATTAATTTTGCTTGATAGAAGGTCAATCTGTTTTAACCTGAGCGCTATGGAATAGCCAGGAAAGGGGTGCACAGGGATGCCTGTGAGATTAATACCTTGTCTTGAAAGCCAATATGGGCCATTATTTCACCCACTTCTATGACCTGGTTAAACATGTATGACTTCATGTCAGCAGATTATTAAAGGTGCTACGTCTAACATTACCTTTCTGGCACTGGCTCAATCTTGAAGTGTCTGCTGACAGGTATATATATGAAGGAAAAGCAAATGGAGTTATCTGATGTCAGGTGACGACACTGACATGGACTGTGGAGAGACCGAGAACGAGTTGGTGCCACGGCCAGCATGCAGGCTGAGTGACCGATACAATGCCCGGAAACAGAATGAGAATAGAAAGAAAAACTACACACCGAACATATTGATTTGTTATTGATTTGTCATGTAGAATGATCAGGAGAGCAAGCCCACTGAGGTCCACAGGGATGGGAAACTGAGGTGTAACCACAGGTGTCTGACTATATGAGTGGGAGGAATGAGAGGCCATTTCAAATTGCATACATTCTATATAGATACATTCTGCGACAATGTAAATATTATGTCAACATTTAACATTATTTGATTCTGTAGCATTTTATTTGACTTAACAGCATTTTGATTGTTATGACTATTATGATGCTGTAGTTCAGATCATTGTACATGTATTGTCTTGGTGTGTACGGGCAAATACAGTAGGTAAACACGGAGAAACCGTGAGGATTAAGTGAAGCCATTTAGTCACTACCTACTGTTAGGGCATACACAGCCTATGTCTCCTAGGATTTTAGGTCATTGGTACTATCTCAGTTTAGCCACGTGGTTTTAGTGTCTCCTAAAACTCATTCTTTCCACCTCATTGAGTCCAATTGCACTGAATGCCAGCCTCAGATACACATACCCATGGATACAGGTCTAAGTTATTTAGCTACATTCCTTAGAACACCTAATTGAAAAAGGCCACACAATTTGAGCCCTTTGGCATTTAGCCACAGGAACATTCAACAAAACTAATATCAATCTTGAAATGTGTGTTCAATTTGATTTTCACATGTTGAGTGGCTTGTGATATATCAATTTCACATCCACATGCTCATTAAAAAATAAGATGGGGGAGAAAAAAGCACCCTGAGGGCTTGTGGGGGAAAATAAATAAAAATAAAAATACCTTTCTGCTCCTGTAAATCATTTGTTTGTTATTAGTTAATGACTCCTGAAGTTCAACAGCACATCCAGTGATGAAATTTCTGACCTTCACTTCACAGTTGACTCTCCCCACTGTCGAGCTCATTAGTGGTCCATCTAATCTCATTAGAGCGAACCGGGCTAAGATGGCACAGTGACAAAAAAACAGCCTCTCTCTCCCTCCCTCTCTCTCTCTCTCTCTCTCTCTCTCCCTCCCTCTCTCTCCCTCCCACTCTCCGCCGAGACGAGCGGGAACAGGTGTGGGTGTGGGCGTCACGGTGAGGCCGAGTGTCTGTGGCAGGACTTAATGGGAGCTGGGCGCTGCGCGCGCTCCTCTCTTCCCCCCGTCCTTATGATCAGCCTCTCTCCCGGCGGGCTGCCTTGAAAACGACTCCAGGTTTTAAGTGACGCTGTTAATGGTCGCTCAAGATTGGCTGGTGGAATTACGTTTTTTGTGGACCATTTCCTGTTTAAGTATCGCCACTGATACTGTATATATAATATATGTCTCCAGACCTGAACTCTGCAGCGTTAAACAGCAAAAGGCAATATTTTGACTATCAGCTTCGTGAAAGGTAATATGTACAGTAGGGGTTGTGATTCGCTCTTGCCTCGACTCAGACTCGGTCAGGAGGATGAAATAGTTTCATTTTGAGCTACCTACTGTTTGAGCCGAGCTGATGCATATAGCTCAGGGGCCTAATTTATAGTCACCGATGATGTATTCATTTCCTTGAACCCGCTTATTGTAAATCACCTTCCTTATGTAACCTCATAACAATTTTAATGGGTGCATCTTGAAACTCCATGCCAGTATTATTCATGCGCTTACTCTCCAAGCCCCCCTCAGTGACTTCTAATCTAGCAATTCATCTCGACACGCTTAAGCCCCTTTTCTCTGGCGATATATATATTTACTGTCAACGCTTATTTAAATAATCGCCTGCATGTCAGAACACATTATGGCCCTCTATCAAGGTAATAACCCATTGTCATTGCTGTTGGATAGCAAATATTAAACCATAGATCAATGTTCAACAATTTATAATGGACCAAATGAGAATGTCACTGGTTGCATTATTATTGGCCTTTGGCTAAATTATAATAATTTAACATTTCAAATCAGGAAAAAGCCGTTATCATTATTGCTTTTTGAAAAATAGAGGGAGAATCATTCCGACCTAGAGGTATGCATGTCTCTGTTTGTTGGATGTATATCTGTGCCTGTCCCATCCCATGTACTGTAGCCCAACTCATTGCATTAGGATAGATTTGAATTTAATTTGGAAAACATTTCAGAGATTATCTTCTGGGCTACATGTGCTTGAATTTGGATGTTCATTTCATAATGCAGTGGGTACCGCAAGGGTAAAGTAGTCACATAAGGCCGGCAGGAGGCTAGTTTTAAGACTAGCTTGACATATTGCCCTTTTGTTTGTTCCCTTTCATTTGGAGCAGTGCCTTGACAGTGCCTTTGTTTTTCAGCATTTTACCTCAAAGAACCTGTGCGTGTTTCACCGCTGGCTCTCGGGCCTGTTCTGTTATCAGCAGACAAAAGGAGGATGGGAGAGTGCATTAAGTAATGTTCCTCCTCTGAAGTCCTGATCCCGGCTCCTACCCCAACCTTTGATGATGTTCACAAGAGCAGAACGGCTCTGCACCAATCCAGTCCCCCACCCCTACCCCCCCCGCCCCACATCCCACCCCACCCCACCCGGCTTCCACACAGGTGATTTGGCTCAGCCTCCAACACAGGGAGTGCAGAGATGGGGAGGTGGGGCCGTGGGGTGGGGAGGCAAGAGAGAGAGGCGCTTGATTCAACCAGGGTCCTTGGCCCCTCGTGTTTCCCCGTGAGATAGAACAGGATCAGCTGTTGCTGAGCTTGCGTTCCGCAGTCCGCCCTCTGCGCACTACAGGTGAGCCTGATTAGCTCTCTGCGGAGCGGAGGTCAAGGGGAGGCCGATCGGGTTACCTTGAGGCAGAGGAGAGAGGGAGACAAAAAAAGAAGAATAAGAAGAAAAAAAGGAGAGCTTTTTGCCATGTGCAAGGGCACTCGCTGGGGCTAATGAGGGGAAATTAGCCAGATGTCGGGAGGAGTCTCCACTTTCTTCCCAAATCAGCATGACACCTGCTCTCGTCTGGATTGGTCAAGGCCCCCTTGTCATCAGCACTGAGTGGACTCTCTCATCGCCGTGGTCCCTGTGGTCTGTTTCAGGCTTGGGCTGGAAAAAAAGAAAGAAAGAAAAAAAACAGAAAAAAAGAGAGGAAAGCAACGAACTAGCCCCTTCTCTGAGCTCTAATCCAATTAGAGGGCCATAAGGGAGGCCAAACCAAGTTTCAGCGCTCCTCCAAGTGGGAATGTGGTTTGTGGGAGCGCAGTGACATGCGAGAATGGCCTTTTGCCACAAACTGCGGAGAAAAGCTTCTCCCCTGACTTTCATTTGGCCAGAGAAAGGTCTTTCCCTGAACTCGGTCAAAAGTCAAAGGGCATTCTCTAAGTTGGTCGGTGGGGGGAGAAAAAGTGAGAACACGACAACAAATCTGATCTTACCAATCACGTGTTTGCTCCCAGCAAGACACCCAGCGCTCTAGCCCAGTATGTCTTCACAACAAGGCCTGACAGGTTACACTGTAGTCTTAGTGCTGGTTGGGTTTCCAGTGTAACAATATGTGTGATATGGTGAGTAGCTGCACTCACTTAATACTCAGCCAAGCCGTTTTTCTGCGGCTTATGTTGGAGTCAGTTTCTGAGAGCAATGCCTGTGCCATGGTGGAATGGCTGAATACAAGTAGAGCGTCGACGACTTTCATAAACCTTCCCTCTGCTCCCTTGTTTGTTTACGTCATGTGTAATTAGAAATTATTCCACCGTGATTTGAAGTGTAAACACCTCCATCCACAAAAGAAGGTCCCATTAGTTTAAAAGTACCCGACCGCACTTTGTTGGATTCTTGGAAATACAGGGCTGATTTATTTATCACTCTCTTGGGTTGTTGCCTGGAGTGATTAGACTGAAAAATACAAACATAAATACAACTAACTAATGTATGCTCTGTATGGACAAACAGACAGACAGACAGACAAATAGGCTTAAAAGACAGACCAATAGCAGCTATTCTACCTGGGTGACTACAATATAAGTGTCGTGAAAATAGTAGCCCTCGTTCGTGTACCTGTAGGAATAGTTTCATGGCTATCCACAACCCCTCCTTAGGCATTCCTAACTGAGACATCAGACACCTTTAAGCCTCTAAACTCTAGACTAACCTCTATACTAAACATACTTAATTGAGTATTTTATCCTTTGCTCATTTGCTGCTATTTGCTGAATTGTACCAGTGAAATCCAGAGTTCAACCTTTGCTTCCAATAAATTTCCCAGAAAATGATCAAATAATGGAATTTAATCAGTGCGAAAGGACCCTTAGTCTACTGCTCACAAAAATGTAGCTATGAAGTCCAATTCTATAAATATTAATGCAGAATATGATTGTATGAATATTTTATGTAATATCCACCTTAATAATGCAAAATGAACAAAATTCTTCTACCTATTGATCTCCGTTTGGTGTGAATCACGTAATATTGCATTACAAGGCCTGGGTTGTGTGCAGCGTGTGCAACAGCATTGCAGTAATGTGATTTCCCTGTCATGTGTGTGTCGCTGATGGTCCCAGACTAAGAGTGGCTCTCTGGTTGTTCCTTACTGCTAGTTTGGGCATGTGACACACAGATGGAAAGCATCTATTCTAGTGGCACACTGTAGATTCATTCATTACATGAGTTCATGTAGTCACAATACTGTGAATGAAAACCTCAGTTATCTCATTTTACTCCAGTGCATTTGCAAAAGTTGGCTTGTTTTCATGTGCCTGTCATCCTTCCTTTGCTGTGCTACCATGTGTCTCTCATCCGTGTCAATACTGATTCCATAAAGTCCCTAATGGTAGCCACTTTGCATTGTGTGCAAGTTGCTCACATTCTCCCAATCAGGGGAGGATAACATTTCAGTGTAGAAACCTGAAATCAGACAGGACTATTAGTGTTCTTTTCCCGATCATTCCAAATGACTTGCATGCAAGATCTCACAAAATCACCTAACCCTCTCAATGCAGTCACAGTACTCTGGGCCTCTTGATAGAGAAGTCACCAGCCATGGCTGTGTCCTTAAACCCTTAAAATGTTAAAATGTCTTCATTAATCCTCCGAGTGATTAACTACATGTGAAATGTCAGTCTGTTAAGCACGTCCCTGTCTTGTTCGATATGCTGCTGTGTACAACATTAGCAAACACCCTTGCACGTCACATTTAAAGAGAGCTTAAATGCATTGACTTGATTATCCTCGTTGCAAGGTCACTCATACATACAGTTAAGAATCTAATTAAGCATCAGTTTGCCCTTTTCAGTGTTGCCACACACACACACACACACACACACACACACACACACACACACACACACACACACACACACACACACACGCGATATCTCTGGTGAGATGCCTGCTTTCAAGTAACAATGTTAGGGAGTACGAGGCTGTTACTTTCTGACACTTCTCGACATGTGCAGACTATAAACACATGTATTGCCATGCGTAATGGCACACTCAAGCCTTTGATGTGGGGAAAACAATTTACAAATCAAGATTTACACCTGACTATGAAGTGAGGTTTTCCATGCAGTTCTATACAGACACACATATACGCACACACACGCACAAATACAGAACTAGCTCATGTTATATCCAGTACTGGTTCTGGCTACAAATGAGGTATGTATTAATATAATGTGTGACACTGTAGTTTATATCCTGATTTAATTCAACTCAGACCTAATTACAGGGTGATATACACCTGGCACTTGCATCCACTACCACATTCCAGTATTTTTAATGTTTTGGCCCCGGCATCAAAGGCTGGTTTTGATGCTATTTGGCAAAGGGACATCTTGGCCGCGGCATAAATGAGATTAGAATGTGGCACATAAAAAAGTGCAGCTCTTGATCTCCGCAGAACAGGATATGCAGAGTGTTTTCGTTTCAGGCTAGCACCACTGGTACCACTCAAAAGGCCTCGTCCAACTCCTGTTGCATAAAGGTGCATTTTTACTTTGGTCAAAAGAGAAGAATAAAGACCAATATAAAGAACAACTCACCATGAATCACAGATGACAAAAATCACCTGAATAAAATAGCACCACTTAGCATAATGTACAGGGCAGAGTGTTTTTTAAAGCCTTTTTTGTACTACATATGCTGACTGTGCAGCAATATTTTCTCTTGTGAAAAGCCTGCGTCTTTCCCATTGACTTGTGCTGTTGCTGTATTCTCTGGACGAACGCAATGTTTCATCTGATGCAGTTTAAACATGTCTTTGATAACATTCAAATTGCTCCATGATTTACCATGATTACAGAGGGAAAGGGGGGGAACTCTGACACGTCTCCTTGCCAGTGTTATTACAGGCCAAATTGGGTTCAGATATTGTAAGTCAGCACGCCAGATGCCGAATGCAATAAAAAAAAAAAATTCATTATTCGTGACAGTGAAGGCAAAACAGACAGCTCATTTTGGGTCTGACTGGCAAATTAACTAAAACTAAAATCAGTACGCGTGGCGTCCATGTGTTCATCTGCATTGTTTACTAATTTCCCTCTCTTATTAGCTCTTCTATGACCAATTTATTGTTAGCCATAAATACCATCCACTGTAAGCCAGCCCTGCTCTTTGATTTGTGGTTGCGTTTGTGCAACAGAAGCCAAATGAAATTGTCAGTGGGCTTTAATAAGCCGCTGAGCAGTTGCTTCCGTGAGTAATGCTTGACTAGGCAAGAATGTGGAGCAGGAAAAAAGTCTGCGGCTTTGTAGTCCGCCTTCAAAGCTGGACATATGGGGAAAGTAATGGCTGAAATAGCCTCCTCCAGCACGAAAGGTTACACCTCGGGTTGCGGGGTAGGTGT
This sequence comes from Alosa sapidissima, assembly GCF_018492685.1. NCBI lineage: Eukaryota > Metazoa > Chordata > Actinopteri > Clupeiformes > Clupeidae > Alosa > Alosa sapidissima. The sequence continues at coordinate 7,705,774 of NC_055975.1, forward strand.
TGTAAGAGAACAAACTCGATCCAACTGACTTGTGAGTGAGTTTCAGATGTGAAGGTGCGCGTGTTGCATAAAAGCTGTTTTTTCACACCTGCTGTTCAGGAAATAGGGCAGAAATCTACGCTGGCCTCTCCTAATTCAAAAAGTCAAAATCGTGAACTACTCCACTTCTTTTTCAAACTCTTTTCTTCCATGTTGGATGGAATTGTCTGTGTGACTGTGTTGATGGCAGGAAATGAAAAGACCCTCCAAGCATGAGGGCGAAACGGCAAAACTTGGCCTCAAGCCTTTATCAGTGGGTCCTGTCCACTCTCCCCCGCTGGCAGAGTCAGGGGCCATGCAGCAGGACATACATCAGACAGCGGCGCGGACATCAGGGATCAAATTACACCTCCCACTACGAGACACATTGATAACCCCAATGTCAGCAAGGATCCAATCAGAATCTAAATTGTGCCCTTCCAAAACGGTCCACTTGATTAGTTCCCCAATAAAATCCATTTCCTGCCCCCATGCCTATTTCAAGCTGTTTATTTCCCCAGTGGTATTTGGCGATAGCCCTGTTTGCTGGACCTACATCTAAGTGGCCCAAATGCACTGTCTGTTGCATTTTAGCTAAGGCTGATGCCTCTCTCTACCCCCAGCCAGGCCAAAAGATTAAAGAGGCCCCAAAGAGTGGTTTTCCAATATAGACTGGAAGGTAGGTCATTATGTCCAGTGGAGCCGTGGCAAACAGTTACACTGTTGTGGCAGCCAAACGGCGATACTTTTTTTGACATGGTTACTTGCGATTCAGTTTTTAATGGGCCCCTTACACAGGCCCTCGGGCCCCAACAGGCCTCTCCCTTTAGGCCCAAACATGGCATTTTGGCAGCTGAAGAGCGTGATTGAATTCCTCTCCATGATGAATTGAAGGCTTGATGCAGTGTTTGCTGTTCGTCACACAGATTGTAGAGTGTCGGAATGCATTAGATGGGGCAGCAGACACCACTTTTAGAGCCATCCCGAAAAATGCCCCTTCAGTTTGTCATAGAAATATGTCCCTCACAGCAATTAAGATAAAATGTTTAACTGAATTAGATGCCTTTCTGCCAGTTTGGATCACTTCTGACTGATTTGAGCGTTTAATTGTCTTTTAATTGGATTAAGAATAGTGTCCAGTCCGTTTTAGTCTTTGTCCAGTTTTTTTTGTGGCCATGATGGCTAAACTCTTGCTTTGCTGTGTGTAATACAGTACTGTATCTCTTGAGCTACTGGGTGCTATTCTGAGAGAAGACAGGATGGAGCAACCGGTCAGCATGATGTTTATTACATCATGATAGCACAGCGGTCTTCTCTTCACATTCCGTTGTCATTTCTAGTTCATTTAAAACTAAAATCCTTACATTAGCGGAGTTGGGAAATATAATTTCGGACCTTCCAAATTCTGAGTTGTCTCAAATGTGTCATAACATGTTGGAAAAAAACTAGCTCACTTGTTACTTTCAAAAAGTAATGGGTAAATGGGGTTGGTGGGCATTGGCAACCTGTGCACATCCCTTAGCAAAAAGAAGTTCAAGTGTACTGTTGGTCTACTTATTTTGAACTCAGCATACGTATAGCTTACTTTTTGTGTACTGGATACACTTAATTGAATTATACTCGGCTTAACTGATACGTATACACAAAGGTTTAAGTATGTCTAGCCTATAATTGGTACTTATACTTTAATATATGTCCTATACTTATATTGATGGAAAAGTCTAAGTATATTTACTTCTAGCTAGAAACTGATCTTTGAGAGGCTGCATGGCAGATTCTCATTTAATTTTATTCACTTAGCTGATTCTAATATTACCCTTCAGTAAACTTATATTTTACCGAGGATTTACTTTAAGTATACTATCTTCAGGAGGTAGAGTTACCGTCCAGGAACCAGAAGGTTGCAGGAGCCCAGCTCCTGCTGACAAAACCCTTAACCCTAAAATTGCTCTGTATGTGCTGGTTGGTGCCCTGCATGGCAGCCTACGTCATTGGTGTGTGTGTAATATAAATACAGTATATAAATAAGCAATATAAATGTAGTTTTTTAGTAAACAAGGAAACCTATAAGTTCGCTTGTAGTGCAAGTTTACTACTTTTACACCTTAAAAATACTATAGTTCAACATATACTATAATGAACTAAAAGGTGGGCTAGAAGTACAGTAACTTGTATCTTCACTAGTTTACTCACAGTATAGTTCTCATTACTTACAAGTTTACTATTATAAACTGAAAGTGGGCCAATTTAGTCCGAAGAAGTATAAACATAGTACATGTACAAGTGTACCACAAGTAAATACTAATAAACTTACTACCTAAAGTAAACTTGGGAATTATACTTCAACTGCACTTCAGTTTACTTCATAAAATGAACTTTACAGTAAGTATACTTTTTTGGTAAGGGATTAGTAATACACCCATACCAATGTTCAAATTCAAGCAAATCTCACCATGTATAACAGTTCATGCTTATTGTTTAGATTTGGTTAGATATTAGGCTGTGACCATGTTGGCACTCCCTTTTGCACAGACGTCTGGTTCTGTGACTAGACTTGCAGTACCGCCAGCTTAAACACAGAACAACAAGAACTCCCATCCTGTCTGTACACCTTTTATACAGAACGATGTGATTGAATAAAGGAATAAACATTCCCACCTTGAACAGGCTGTATAAAAACCCCTTAGTGAATAGCGTCTCAGCTGTTCTTTGACATCATGCTGCCTCTGTAAAGCTATACATTTTGTTTTGTGAGCTGGGAAGGGGACCCTATTTCACTCTTGGCAGAAACACAGGTGGCAGGAGGCATGGGCACAATAACAAAAAGCTTAAAGAGTAAATCCGCTCACACAGGTAGTAATGCTGCTCTGATACTTCAGCAAACTCCAATTGCACAGCTACTAAACAGCCTTGGCCCGTGTGTTTGCTCTGCCAGAATATCAGGCTCTGTGCCTTTCCTCGGTGGCGTCCCTCATATCTCTTCACGGCAGGGAGACAAAGGGTTAAAAGCCACTAATCCTCTGTCTCTAAAGACCCAGTGATTTATCATTGGACTTGACAATCGGGAGCTTGTTTGTCTTCCTTTCCATCCTTCAGGATGAATCCAATCACCAAGCCCGAATGCAATCTTTCCTACCGAGGGTGACAACTTGACAACATGACTTGCGGCAGTAATTGTACATTGTGCATATAAAGTTTAGTGGAAAGAGAAGGGAAAAGGCAACCATGTCTGGATGTTTCCTAACAAAATTACCTCATTTACTGTATTGACATTATTGACCTCTTGGAGGAGTGGGAGGAGGGGTGGAATCTTGTGACCTCAACCAGTAAACAAGTGAGAAGATCAATACTCCAAAGTCAGAGTTCACCCTTCTCCCCTCCGAGGTTGATTGCAGAATGAACTCTATTAAAAGTTTCCAAAGCAGAAAAGTCAAATATTATTTAGTGAGTGTTGAAGTGTACAACTCGGAAAACCAAAAAGGCACACTGACATTAATGGGGTTTGTCATTGCCACCAAAAGTGAGGGTGCACCTAATCAAACTCCAATTTGTAGACAACTTAAGGAAAAGTGGTCCATTTTGTCCGACCTAAAAATAACCAGCAGTGTCAAGTTGACAGAGGTTAGCTTTGTGGCTCACTGGAAAGAACAACTCGTTCTTTTCGTCAGTGTTCTCCATGATAGCATTTCATTGCTAGTAAAAAAACTTGGGGCTAATTGGTTCAATCAGCATAAAAAATATATGATGCACCTCCCGGGTTTCCTGCTAGGTTGCTGTTTTATTTGTCGCGGGACCACAGCTGAAGACACATCAGTCATCCCTGTCGCTCTCCAGGTCTAGACTCCCCTCTCCTCTGTTTGCACAGATAAAGCTATAATGGAGCTCTGTGTGCTATTGACTGCTAGCCGGCCGTGTCGGCTGCATTTTTCTTTCCTCTCGTTCTCCCTTTTCTTTATCAGGAGATTGTTTCAATTAGCCAGGTTACAGTCTTTTAATGAATGTCCTGTGTGACCTTCAGCCGGGCTTCCTCTTTTAAAAGGATCTAACTTCATCTGATGGGGAGCTTTCGAGCGGGACAACCGCAAAGAGCAGACTGACAAGTTTTGTTTACCGACTGATAAATAGCCCTAATGGCAGAAAGGGAAGGGTGGAGGGAGGGCTGGTGGTGTTGGGGAGGGTGGAGGGAAGAGGTTTGCACTGAGTGTTCAGTCTTCACCAGCTGTCTCAGTCTCTAGTCCTTACTGGGCTGAGTCTGAGTGCTTATTATTATTTTCTTCACATGTAAATAGTGTAGTGAAAGGTGTTTTTGTTTATTTTTTATCAGCCGCATTTTGGCGGACAATTGTGTCAGCTATTAAAGAATACATTAAAAAAGTGATTATATAGGAAGTATTTACAAATAATATGATATAGAATAATAAAGTATCAAATAAAATAATATTATACATGATAATGATATGATGTTTTCTTTCTATAATAAGCCATATTTTAAGTGTGTCTGCTTAATAACTATACTTGCAATTGTCTGTATAGCAACTGTATGGTTCCACTTTTCATAAGACAGCATATGTCCACTATTGGTGCATTTTTTAAAAAACATTGATCTGGAGGAGGTTCAACCAAACTGAATGGAAAAACAAGATCATGACACTCACTAAGAGACAAAGCTGGGAGCTTTATCCACTGGAAATGAACTGGATCTGTCCTTAGAGGAGCCCACTTTGACAGGCCAGGTGCACAACTGAGCCGTTCCTGATATGATTTTCTCAGACTTCAGAGGAGCCAACACAGCTGCTAACTAGATGCTGACACATTGCTACAGTCCATGAGGTGGAGGAGGTAGGGAGGGAGGGTGGGGCAGTAGGACATGGGAACTCTGTCGAGGGCAGTTGTGTGCATCTGGGCGCCTGCAGCTTTCCTGCGTTGGATGACCAGGCCGAGTGCCTCTGCCCGTCAATGATTGATGCCTCGGCTCGTCCGTCAAACCACAAGGTCAATCCTTAACACAGAGGGTTTTAATCAACATGCCGCGTCTCACCTGGAGCTACCTGATGTTTTTCTTTGGGCCATGGAAAGTTTGTGCTCGATCATCAGGGAGGCTGTGCCTCTCATTAATGTCTTGCAAAGTTTTTTTTTCCCCTTTGAGATGGGCTGATGAAAATGTACATAACCAGGAGCCCTAGCTCTTTAGAGTATGGAAGCATGGTGCACAACAGATGGCCTCAAACAGAACTGTCAAGCCATCTGAGAGGAGAGTGTTCGTGAAGAAGCTCCCCCATCTTTTGCACCATGCAAACATTTAGATGAGCCCACATTGTGTGGTGACCAGAGCACTGGATGACTTCTATTTTCGATCTTCAATCACCTGTAAGCTAATGGTTGACCTAAAACACAAGATGTTAAACAGCATCAAAAAAATGCACTTTCTCTAACTTTTTGAATAGTGTTTGCACTGGACGGCCATCTGGCACACTGTATTGATCTAGGACACAGGGAAACCCTAAAGCAGTGGTTCTCAACCTTTTTTGAGCAAACGCCCCCCCCCCCCCCCCCCCCCACACACACACACACCATTTAAAAAAAAAAAAAAACTACACCCCTGGGTAGGCTATAGGCATTCTATATTCTACACTCATGCTATATTGCTTAAATAAAAAAACGAGCCCATTTGTGTGCTGTTTTGGTTTCTTCTGGAATTATAAGAAAATGTCCCTATGAGCCTATTTTTAAGCAGATTTAACCCACTGTTAGAAACAATAGGAGACTGGTTGGGTAAAAAAATTGATGTAATTTGCATTGTACTGTCGGCACTTTTTCTTGCTATCCGCCATGTTCGTTTGTGTTGTTTTATTAAAGATGAAGACTTCACAGTGCATTGTGTACATTTTTATTGGTTATTGAACTGTTAAGCCGCAAACTTGGGTTATGTTTATCAGCGTTACTATAGAGATGACGATAGCTGGGGCTGGGGGACATGAGTCCGGGCGTGTGCAGGCCCGAACTGCACTGTATGACCACTGAGCATAGATAAACAGTAAAATGTAGCTGGGACGGTAGAGGGGTTAGAAACCCATGAATAAAAATAGCCTATTTATTTCAGGTAGCCTATTTTTTCACCAAAAATATGTGAAGACCATGAAAGTTTAAAATAAAAAATAAAATAAAAAAAACTCTCACGTTCCCAGCGCCCCCCTAGGTTGTACGAACGCCCCCCAGGGGGCGGTACTGCCCCCATTGAGAAACCCTACCCTAAAGCATAGTTTCTCTGCTATTGCCAGCCTATCATTTTAGACAAGCTCCCACCGTCATCTACTTGAATCAAAACCCTTCCAATACATAGCCTTCTTTTTTCTTTAAGATTGTGGTGCAATTTTGTGACGTGTTTTGTAATTTTATATCTTTGTGCCACATGCACTATGCTGTCCACGCACAGCCAAGCCTGCATGTCCTGAAGTGGCTGGTATCATGAGCTACACGACAGGCAATGTCTGCCCCTGATGGAGTCGGTGATCAAAAGCCACAGGACAAAGCTGGGTATTTTTGATGTGGTCATGTGCTGGAAGGGGCCTTGGCAAGCTGGGCTTGGCGTCATCTCCCGTCTGCCGACGGCACGCTGTTCCATTAGGTAAAATTCTATACCAGTTTGAAGTTGCACATAGTCATCACATCAAAGCGCCTGCATGGTGTATTACAATAATCCTAGCAGGGGGAGGCCAAGCATCATACATCCAGGAAACGGGGACGTGGAAGTGGGGTCAAGACCCGCCACTGTCGGGGGATAATAAAAGAGGGATTTGTGTTCGGAATAAAAGGGGGAAGAGGAATCCAGAGGTCCCCCCTTTTAGAGCTGTTTGCAGTAGTCCTGGGGATGTGATGTGTTGGAACATAACAAAACGATAGCATATATGAAATGGTTAGAATAATAATAAAAAAATCCCAAGCTTTTTCTCGGGTACTTTTTTCTATCAAGGAAATGTATTCGACATTTTATAAACAGCAGAATTGAATTATTGATGGGTTGTTAGTTTCCGAGATTTTGTGAGGAACTTTATTTTTAAGAAACACCAATTTGGAAGTTGCCCTAGTTTTTGAGTCCCACAGGGTTTGGGACTACTTCTATTTACAATTGGAGCTTCATGCTAACAATCTATCAATCCACTAGTCCCAGGGTTCCTTATTAATTAGATGGGTTAGAGGATTGTTTAAATTTGAAAAGAAAAGGAAGGGCATGTCTCAAGGTCTGTGCACAAACTAAGAATAATGAAAAAAGATGTCCAGACACATTGGATTGGGCAAAACATGACACAGATGAGCAATATTTTGGTGAAGCTTCTTTCAAAGTTGAAAAGAAAACATGTAAGTAGGATAGTCTGAATACAATACAGAGAGTTGGCTTGTTATGTGTTCTTAATGTACTACAGGTATACTTCAAGTCAAGGCAGCTTCTGAAACATCTAAATTATAAATTACATATACATTTGTGCAGCTTGTTAGGTATAACTGATGAAAGCAGATGTAACCAACCTTGAGTCTATATTCTACTCTGCACTTTTCCAGAGCAGACTTGGTGAAAATAAAACCACTACAGCACAAGCAACCTACTAACAAGAGAGGGAAAAATAATCACTCGCTCGACCGCTTTGTTTACCGCTCGTGGCTGCGTGGTGTTTGTGGTTCTGTTTGCTGCAATACCTCTGAGGACCCTCAAGCTTAGAACATATTGATCGGTGAGTAAAGTTTCAACTGAGTGATTGCATGTATAAAGGCCCTGGCCAGCCACGCATCGCCCACCGCTGTCGGGGCCTGAAACAAAAACATCCATCTCGCTCGCCATAATGGTGCCGGTCAGTCAAAAACGAGCACCCGCGACGACACAAGGCCTCCAATCAGGCTCCCTCCTGATTGTCTAACTCTCGCTCTCGCTCAAATCTCAACACACGTTTCTCACCTGGTCACAGGGCTTCTGCTGTAAGAAAAAAAACACACCTCTTCAATTCTATCTACCTCTCACCATAGACTTAAAATTCCTTTTAGCCTGCCATCCATTCCCCCCGAGTATACTGTTATGTCACCCATTGATCAGATTTATGACAAGAAAATGATACATTTCTCTGCAAGCACGTCCAAAATGCATCTGCAAGACTGTATAGGCGAGAGAAAAGGAAAGCGAGCAAGAGAAAGAAAGAGAGAGAGAGAGGGAGACAGAGCGATGGTGTGAAGAAAGGGAGTAAATCAATACATTTCATCTGTCTGCGAGTGTTTTGAAAGTGAATTTCCACCCTCCAGTGAGCTGTTTTGACCTTGATCTCAGAAGCTGAGATGTTTTCTCCCCACCTTAGTCCAGGCTCTCCACTCCGTGATTATCCCGAGCGGCGGGGAAAGATAACCTGGACGCCGAACGACACTTTTCCACCCGGCCCCCGCCACGCTCCCCGTGCCATTATCTTGCCAATCCGCCGTGCGGAACAAAAGAAGTCGCCACACATCCCGTGCTGCTCCGCTTTGTTCCAAATGATGCTCATTATCATCCCCCTAACAGTTTAAATTGCCCTAAATGATAACTGAATTTTAATGAGAAACGCTTCGCCGCTGAGAGCCTTTGTAATATGCAGAGCTCTTCTCCTCTAGCTCCTCTTAATGTGTCAAGAAGCTTCACAGCAGAAAAAAAGAAAAGGAAAATGAAACTAGATGCCTGGTGGAAAAAATGTTAAACCCATGCAGACCTGCATAAATAAGTCTGTTTGATTTGTATTGCGATTTAAAAGTTGGCATTTTAAACTTTGCCAGTGTGTCTGTTTTCTTCGACTTTTGGAGAAATAAATCGATTTTCTCAATTTGCTATTGAAAGGGCTAAACCTGTGAAGAAGGCAGACTTGTACAAGACATGATGGGCACCATGCCAAAGCAGACTGTGAAATCCCCCTGCAAATGCCCTTCGAGAGGAACTCGCTTGCTTCACAGAGCAGCTGCAAGTTGTGACAGTTCATGCAGAGTATCGCCACGCTTGCACAAATCCAATGATATCTCTCAGCCAGGGTCCACCCATATATACAAACTATTTCCATTTACATGTATCTCAGCAATGCTTCAGTTGGTGCCGGACGCCTTCAAAGGCCTTTCTTGGCCATTTGGGACGATTCCCATGTTGACACACTGGAATGAGAAGTGTGGAGACCCGAATAGCATTTTTTTGTCTCATCAGGCAGCCAGAGAAAATCCCTCCACCTGCCAAACCGTCCTCTTTCAACTTAAACACACGCTGCTCGGCCACCTCTTAGGACGTAATTAATTTCACGTGTCCACACACTGAGCTGGAGATGCAGAGATGCACATCTACTGTAGACGTCCAGGCAGACTGGAATTGCATTAGCAGTGTCTTGGCAGAGCTTTGAGCGGATTTAGATAAGCTATAGAAGTGTTTCACCACTGGAAAGTCCCTTGGCTTGTCTTTGGCAGGCTCAGTTCAGTAGTAGTGTTTGTAGGCTTAGTTCAGTGGTGAAGGAGGCTAGGGAGTTTTCTTGCTGCTGCACTATTAAAAGGTATTGAGACACAAGGTACTGAGCTACAATCATTTCCTTAAAAGTCCCATAATGCAGCATATAACACATGGAGTTGAGCCAGCTGTAAAAAGGGTATATTACTATTCTATATTGAGCATTAGATTCAGTAATGATTGTATTGCATAGTATCTTGTCTAGTATATTTTTATATATTGTATTAAGTGTTAGTATAATTTGTATTTTAGTATATTTAGCATATTCTTTATCTTCTACTGTCCTTACTGCTTAGTTGTGTTTTTATATTATATACTTTAATTACTCTTCTGCTGTTAAAGAATGTGTTTGTCTTGTATGTATGCTGCTGAGACCTTGAATTTCCCCTGGGGATCAATAAAGTATCTATCTATCTATCTCTATCTATCTTGCTTAATATACATACATAACAATATAAACTATTTGAATTTGACAGGTTTGTCCTCTTTGGAACACATCTTGGAGTAAGGATAGCAGGTTTTTAGTATAGTCACATTTGGCCAACCTGACAGGACTGGAGATCGAAAGGACCATAAACCATAGGAAATATAATACAATAGATACTGAAACACATTCATTTCAAAGCAGTTAAAACCAATTGGGGGCAATGTATAGTCTGAATTGCTGTTGTTGTCTCTGTCTGTTTTAAGTAACCCATTTGATCCGATTTGAAAATGTTATTTTTGCCTGGTTCCATATCAGCGTACACAAGCATTATGCCGGGGAGCGGCCTCGTATCTGTGTTGTGTAAAAGTGATGGATCCAGGAGCCCCAAATGCATTAGATTTTCATTATGAGTCGAGCAGTGTGGCACATGTTGAAGATGCACTCTGTGTGCACCCCATTCATTCTGAATGAAGAGATGGCGGCTGCAGTTCAATGACCCCTTATCTGATGGTGTGCCTCCGTCATTGAAGCCATCAGAGTGAAGGGATTAAGCCAGGCCTCCATCGATATGCCCAGAATAACTCTACAATAGACACACACACACACACACACACACACACACACACACACACTCAGACACACCCACACCCACACACACACACACACACACACACACACACACACACCTCTCTTTCTGTCACTCCTCTCCCTCGCTCTGTTTCTTGTTCTTTCTCTCAGTGACAGAGGGGGATCTCAGGTCAAAATGCTCAAGCAGGAATATGTGTCAGCTCAGCAGATAGGGAAGAGAGGGGAAAGTCAATAGAAGCCTCTGCTCATAATATTAAACAAATCGGGCCTGGCACACACTGCATCTCTGAAAGTCAATAGTACTGCGGGCTTACATTATTAAATGTGCTTAGGAAAAGATTTTCCTCATCAGTCTTCACTCTAAATTCTCTCAAATGTAATTGCTATTTAAATGTGATATTGATGATGTGTATTCGAAATGATAACCATCCCCTTTTCAGAATGTTTAGATTTACTGCATACAGTAATTTGAAGTTGTGATTTTTAGCCAGGTCTCTTAGCTTAGTAGCCCATGAGGAACTAAATGAAGCTTGATTTCAGCAGGAGATTTTTTTAACAAAAGAAAAAAGCCTTTCACAGAAAAAAAGCCCTCAGTTTCCTCGTGTGTTTGTAGAAATTTGACCCAACAGTACACGCACACTGTTGATGAGCAGGAAGAACTGTGAACTAAGTCATTTTTGGCATAATTGCCAGTTTTACGCTTGCCATTAATCTTAAACCTTTTCTGTTTGTGATGTGCGCTGCACTTGTGGAAATGTTGCGATCTAACTGAAGCACTTATCATAATAAAATATAAGGTGACTATTAAAGTATAACAGTAAAGTGAGGACATAATTGGAGTATTTGTGTCCATATATGGTTAATCTTTGGAGACCTCATCCTCATCTGAACATTAATTCAGAATTGCATCAGATCAGGAGTGTCTCTTTACACATGCATATATGTATGTACCATTACGTTTTCACATGCCTTTTTCAGTGTCTTAATACCTTCATATATATCCCAAAATAGATCTTGTTTAACAGCATGAAACATCCGATGATCACTTGCGTCCATCTCTTTTTCTGTCACCATAGGCCTTACACATTCATTTCCAGTTATTTTGAAGATGTAGCATAGACCAGTGGTGATGTACTCTAACTCTCTACATTCTTAATTCAACCAATGCGTTAAATATTAAGTATAATGGTTGAAAGATAAATGTGTATTTTTATATACATGGGCTGTCTCTCTGGTCATCCATACAAAAATATTACTATCTGTCCATATTGAGAAACTGGTGTCAAGGACAACTATGTGCAGTGCTAGGCGGTACAGTAGGCCCATTTTCTGCAAGGCTAACATTCTTCATTAACATAATGAAGAATGTTAGCCTAATCGTAGTGATCTTGTTATTTATAGCAACAGATAGCAAAATCATTCTTGAAACGAAGAATCATGAAATACTTAATTAAATCATATAACATAATTAACTAATTTTGAAGAATGATCTAAGGCCATAACTCAGTCGTTATTTATACACAGCCATGACTGCACTCATGACAATTCATGACGTTATTTTAGAATCCCTTACATCTTGAAGTGTAGATTATAAAACGTCTTTTACATCCTTACAAGATGTCCTAACCCTATTGTGCCTTCTTCATAAAAGCCTCGACTCAATCAAATGTGTTCCTGTAAAAATTCAAGTTATTATGAACCTTGAACGAACGAATGGTTAGACCAAAACTTCTTGTAACCATACCGTAAACACATCTTCTGCTCTGCACTAGCCCCTTCTACCTCCTTTGGCTCTCCAAAAATACACTACCCCCCCCCCCCCACCCCATCCATCCTCCTCCTCCCACTCCAACCATTCCCCCTGTACCATCCAATGTTTAAGCAATTAGAGGGGGCCAGGAGAGGAAAAAGCAGGCAAGATTTTGATGTCCATGCTTGTGTCAAAACAGTGTTCACAACCATTATGTGAATATGCACACAAGGCACCAACTACACTGATAGTAGAAATGAAAAACACTTATGGCTTTTGCTTTCTCTCTGTGCAGGGCATACGCAGTTTATAAGCAATTTGCTAACATGCATACACAGGTATTCAAGTATGGATGGTTATTTCAGTAAAAATAACCCTTAATTCAAACAATAATAGCACAGTTGAAGAAAGCAAAATCATTTTGTCTAAAATGAAAAAAAAATATATACACAAGATCTTGCCCTCTTTCTAGGTCAGACCAGAAGATTTCATCCACATCACGTCATGCACCATGGAATGGCCTGGTCCTTGTCCATCTCCTCCTCTCACTTACGCTATTTGGGTGTTTCTTCAACTCTGGGCACTTTTGGCCTTTCAGCTTTTAGAAAATGAATTATCTCCAAACACACATTCAAAATCATTGATACACTCATTAATTTGCCTTGAAACAAAGTATGATAGTGCATCTTTCTCCTTCTCTTACTTCTTCACCTCCCCATCCTCCTCCTCCTCCTCTCCTCTCCTCTACTCATCACCCCTTTTGCTCTCTGTCCAATATTTTCCAACAATTTAATGCAGACCAAATGCTTACCTGCTGTGGCTTTTTTAAATTTAGTGCTCAAGGTCTGACTGATGAGTGAACTCAAAATGTTTTAACAGTGTGGAAACACAATGGGCAAAATATCTAAATAGTAGACATCAATGTGTACAGTTTAGCTAGAAGTGCTATGAAATTGCAAACTGAGAGTAAAGCAGTGAGATACAGTTTTGCATAAAGTGTTCTACAAACTGAGTGTTCATACTGAGTGTAAAGCAGTGAATGTGCTTTCAGTTTGTCAAACTTAGTGAATGGATAGGCCAGAAGTGATAATAGTTTCAAAAAACACTGTTAGGGTTTAAGCATTCATTAGTAGATACTGTAAACTTTGAAATATCATAGAAATGGGTAACACTTTATAATAACTACACACAATTCATCATTTATTAAGCCTTTGTTACTTATTAGTTAATGGTTTGTTCATCATCAGTAATTTCTAATTTATCATCAGTAAAACATTTGTTCACACAGTTATAAATAGTTTGTTCATAGTAAATAAGCCTTTATCTTAAATATGTTTATACATTATTGTTAATACTTAATAAATGATGCAATAATATGTTTTTGATTAAGTAATATTTCCATTATTTAACAGTTGTTACATACACATGCACTAATGACTAGTTAGGGTGAGGATACATATTTTATAAACCACTTCCTAATACTATAATTAATAATTAACTCAGGAGTTACAAATGGTTAGTTAATGATATTTTGTGAGCTCATCTAAAGTGAGTATAAAGAGGAAAAAACGCACGCACATCCCGATCTAATCCTGGGTGCTGGACAAAACACTTACGATGAGAGAGAGGGGAAAAAAAGTCGGCAACACCAGTATATGCTCCCAAGTTATAGTTTAATTACCGTGACGTTTCGGGCCCACTGACGTCTGATGAAGGGCTTGAGTGGGCCCGAAACGTCACGGTAATTAAACTATAACTTGGGAGCATATACTGGTGTTGCCGACTTTTTTTCCCCTCTCTCTCATCTAAAGTGAGGACATTTTATGCCTTGCAACACATTTACAAATGAGTTATAAAGTTTACACTTGCATTTATAATAATTGTGTATATTGCATAATTTATGAAGTATTAATAATAATTCATAAACATATTTTAGATATAGGTTTATTTACTATGAACAAACCATTTATAACTGTGTGTACAAATACTTTATTTATGAGAATTTACATAGGAACAATGCTTTACAAATGATGAACAAAGCATTTTGTAATAGTTTGCAACTGGTTTATAATTAATAAAATGATTTCATTATAAGTGGTTGTTTCATTACTTATTAAGTATAAATCATATACTTACAAACATATTTTTTGGATAGGCTTATTTACTATGAACAAACCATTTATAATTGTGTGAACAAATGCTTTACTGATGATAAATTATGTATGAACAAGAAATTACCAATGATGAAGAAACCATTAACTAATAAGTAACAAAGGCTTAATAAATTATGAATTGTGTGTAGTTATTATAAAGTGTTACCTAGAAATGGACTCATTTATGTTTTATTAACATAAAATAAATAACCTTTCTTATTAATGTACCTTGACCCACTTTTCAAGGTCATACAGCTTTTCTTTGCAAAATAAGCTACCAACATCTCCATTACTTCAGTAAACATCCTTTTGCCATGCCTTTAATATCCGGGCTCCAATCACCCAGCATATGTTTTAAAGTAGGTAATTTACCAACAAATGGATTTTGCCAGATCCCATTTTTCCTTTGCTTGATCTGAGGTTTGGAACTGGCAACCGGAACCCAATGGCCTGTCAGTGTTGTAGTTTATCTTTTATCTTTTAATCTTTAACATTTGCATCTTGGAGCCATTTAGACACAGGGCACCCAGAATACTAAGCTATGAGGGTAAACAAATTGTTTTAAAAGCATTCGTGTCTGTACAGGTATATTGATTCCCATATATTAATTTATATTAATTTATATTTATATCCCATATATTAATTTAATATATTATAATATTAATGAGATGAGGGGGAGCAAACTTCTAAAATGCCTGACCAGGTCTCTTCATTTTGTGGGACCGTCTGAGTCCAGCATTTACCTCAGGCTGATGATGCTGTTTCATCTCATAAATTCCACAAACATAATTCCCTGTCAAGTAAACACATTCTCCATCAACGGGAGGATTTTGATCTCTCACGGAGGCAATGAAACCAAATGATAAGTGTCCAATTTTTCAAACGTTGATACCTATTTTTGAAAACACTGGATGGATCTGTTGTGACAGAGCCATATGATGTCATAACTAATAACTCAGCACACTGATTTATCATTCATAATTCACTTTAGCAAGGCACTTACTGTCTCCAAATGAATTAGAATATTTAAGTAAACAGATATACGGATGTGGCATTTAAATAAGTAATACCCAGTCTCAGGAGTCCACGCTTCAGGGCTGCACATTGTACAAGTTTGATGCACCACATAACAGTGTCTTTTATTTTTTATGCCTTGAATGTGCCATCCATTAACTGTTCTGCACTATGTTGACACACTTGAAGGTACATTTCTGGTTATTCTGGATAGCTAGATATTACCAGGGGGAGGAATCAAAATCAATAGTGAAACAAATCTTTACACAGAATGTCCCTGATGCTAACTACAATATCCAAATGTTACCCACATATTTGATAAAGTGCTCCAGTGTAATGCTGCTCGTATTGCTCTGCATGATAACAAATATAGAAAATGCATCTCATGAACCTTTTGGTTTTGACTAACCATAATGCATCGGGAAAACACGCAAGTGGTAAAAGCAGTGTGACATAACAGTTTTGAAGGCAGGCGCCTCTATAGCCGCCTCTATAGCCTCTAAGTCACTTGTTGGAAGGCATGGGGGTTGCCCGTAGAGTGCCTCTGCCTGGCCTTTTGAGATGCTAAT